>NC_084639.1:14734622-14767122 GCF_033978795.1 Nerophis ophidion
ACGCTGACGGGAAAGCAAACATTCACCAGATGACGGAAGTCCGAATTAAAAAAAGCAAAGAAGTGTCACATTAGTAAATATACCAGAAAGTGATGTCAGCCAGGGCGTTCACACTAGAACCAGATTGGAACCACATGTTGACTCAAGTCTAACTTGGCCTGTGACTTTCACTGACACCTTGTTGTCAATACATTGTGCTCATTTGTGTCGTGTAATAGTGCAATGTTATTTGTGTTGTGTCGTAGTGTAATGTCATTTGTGTTGTGTAGTAGTGTAATGTCATTTTTGTAGTGTAGTAGTTTAATGTCATCTGTGTTGTGTCGTAGTGTAATGTCATTTGTGTTGTGTGGTAGTGTAATGTTATTTGTATTATGTAAGTGTAATGTCATCTGTGTTGTGTCGTAGTGTAATGTCATTTGTGTTGTGTAGTAGTGTAATGTTATTTGTGTTATGTAAGTGTAATGTCATCTGTGTTGTGTAGTAGTGTAATGTCATTTGTGTTGTGTAGTAGTGTAATGTCATTTGTGTTGTGTCGTAGTGTAATGTCATTTATGTTGTGTAGTAGTGTAATGTTATTTGTGTTATCTAAGTGTAATGTCATCTGTGTTGTGTAGTAGTGTAATGTCATTTGTGTTGTGTTGTAGTGTAATGTCATTTGTGTTGTGTAGTAGTGTAATGTCATTTGTGTTTTGTAGTAGTGTAATGTCATCTGTGTTGTGTCGTAGTGTAATGTCATTTGTGTTGTGTAGTAGTGTAATGTTATTTGTGTTATGTAAGTGTAATGTCATCTGTGTTGTGTAGTAGTGTAATGTCATTTGTGTTGTGTAGTAGTGTAATGTCATTTGTGTTGTGTCGTAGTGTAATGTCATTTGTGTTGTGTAGTAGTGTAATGTTATTTGTGTTATCTAAGTGTAATGTCACCTGTGTTGTGTAGTAGTGTAATGTCATTTGTGTTGTGTTGTAGTGTAATGTCCTTTGTGTTGTGTAGTAGTGTAATGTCATTTGTGTTGTGTTGTAGTGTAATGTCATTTGTGTTGTGTAGTAGTGTAATGTAATTTGTGTTGTGTAGTAGTGTAATGTCATTTGTGTTGTGTCGTAGTGTAATGTAATTTGTGTTGTGTCGTAGTGTAAAGTCATTTGTGTTGTGTAGTAGTGTAATGTTATTTGTGTTATGTAAGTGTAATGTCATTTGTGTTGTGTAGCAGTGTAATGTCATTTGTGTTGTGTAGTAGTGTAATGTTATTTGTGTTATGTAAGTGTAATGTCATTTGTGTTGTGTAGCAGTGTAATGCTATTTGTGTTATGTAAATGTAATGTAATTTGTTTTGTGTAGTAGTGTAATGTTATTTGGGTTATGTACTGTAAGTGTAATGTCTTTTGTGTTGTGTAGCAGTGTAATGTTATTTGTGTTATGTAAGTGTAATGTCATTTGTGTCGTGTAGTAGTGTAATGTTATTTGTGTAGTGTCGTAGTGTAATGTCATTTGTGTTGTGTAGTAGTGTAATGTTATTTGTGTTATGTAAGTGTAATGTCATTTGTGTTGTGTAGCAGTGTGATGTCATTTGTGTTGTGTAGTAGTGTAATGTCATTTGTGTTGTGTAGTAGTGTAATGTCATTTGTGTTGTGTCGTAGTGTAATGTCATTAGTGTTGTGTCGTAGTGTAATGTTATTTGTATTATGCAAGTGTAATGTCATTTGTGTTGTGTCGTAGTATGTCTTTTGTGTTGTGTCGTAGTGTAATATTCATTTGTGTTGTGTAAATGTTATGTCATTTGTGTTGTGTAGTGGTGTATTGTCATATGTGTTGTGTAGTAGTGTAATATTCATTTGTGTTGTGTAAATGTTATGTCATTTGTGTTGTGTAGTGGTGTATTGTCATATGTGTTGTGTAGTAGTGTAATGTCATTTGTGTTATGTAAGTGTAATGTCATTTGTGTTGTGTAGTAGTGTAATGTTATTTGTGTTATGTAAGTGTAATGTCATTTGTGTTGTGTAGCAGTGTAATGCTATTTGTGTTATGTAAATGTAATGTAATTTGTGTTGTGTAGTAGTGTAATGTTATTTGGGTTATGTACTGTAAGTGCAATGTCTTTTGTGTTGTGTAGCAGTGTAATGTTATTTGTGTTATGTAAGTGTAATGTAATTTGTGTCGTGTAGTAGTGTAATGTCATTTGTGTTGTGTAGTAGTGTAATGTTATTTGTGTTATGTAAGTGTAATGTCATTTGTGTTGTGTAGCAGTGTAATGTCATTTGTGTTGTGTCGTAGTGTAATGTCATTTGTGTTGTGTTGTAGTGTAATGTTATTTGTGTTATGTAAGTGTAATGTCATTTGTGTTGTGTAGCAGTGTAATGTCATTTGTGTTGTGTATTAGTGTAATGTCATTTGTGTTATGTAAGTGTAATGTAATTTGTGTTGTGTAGTAGTGTAATGTCATTTGTGTTATGTAAGTGTAATGTAATTTGTGTTGTGTAGTAGTGTAATGTCATTTGTGTTGTGTCATAGTGTAATGTCATTAGTGTTGTGTCGTAGTGTAATGTTATTTGTATTATGCAAGTGTAATGTCATTTGTGTTGTGTCGTAGTATAATGTCATTTGTGTTGTGTCGTAGTGTAATGTCATTTGTGTTGTGTAGTAGTGTAATGTCATTTGTGTTGTGTCGTAGTGTAATGTCTTTTGTGTTGTGTAGTAGTGTAATGTAATGTTGTGTAGTAGTGTAATAATCATTTGTGTTGTGTAAATGTTATGTAATTTGTGTTGTGTAGTGGTGTATTGTCATTTTTGTTGTGTAGTAGTGTAATGTCATTTGTTTTGTGTAAGTGTAATGTCCTTTCTGTTGTGTAGTAGTATAAGTATGTTATTTGTGTTGTGTAGTAGTGTAAGTGTAATGTCATTTGTGTGGTGTAGTAGTGTGATGTCATGTGTGTTGTGTAGTAATGTAATGTAACTTGTGTTGTGTAAGTGTAATGTAATTTCTGTTGTGTAGTAGTATAAGTAAAATGTTATTTGTGTTGTGTAGTAGTTAAAGTGTAATATAATTTGTGTGGTGTAGTAGTATAATGTCATTTCTGTTGTGTAGTAATGTAATGTAACTTGTGTTGTGTAAATGTAATGTCATTTGTGTTGTGTAGTGGTGTAAGTGTAATGTCATTTCTCTTGTGTAGTAGTATAAGTATAATGTTGTTTGTGTTGTATAGTAGTGTAAGTGGGCGGCATGGCGTATTGAGTAGAGTGGCCGTGCCAGAAACATTTCTATCCAAATCGCTGCCGTTGTGTCCTTGGGCAGGACACTTCACATGTGCCCCCAGTGCCGCTCACACTGGTGAATGAATGATGAATGATAGGCGGTGGTCGGAGCGGCCGTAGGTGCAAACTGGCAGCCCCGCTTCCGTCAGTCTACCCCAGGGAAGCTGTGGCTACTAATGTAGCTTACCACCCCCAGGTGTGAATGTGATGGCTCCTCACTTCTCTTTGAAGCGCTTTGAGTGTCTAGAAAAGTGCTATATAAATCTCAGGGTTTCCCACACATTCATTTATTTGTGGCGGCCCGCCACGAAAGAATTACGGCCGCCACAAATAAAATTAAAAAAATTTATATATTTTTTTAGCTTTTGACTCGTTCGACCGCTCATAAAAGCAATGGGACTCAGTCTGTGAATGGAGCTTGTAGTTACATATTATATATATATATATAAATATGTACACAAAGTGTTGTAATTATATTCCAACTCTGCGTTCTTCTTGGTCATCACCGCCGCCGCTGCCACCCATTCCCCCCCACCCCCCTGACCACACCACCACAAATAGATGCCTGACCTGTGGGAAACACTGAATCTAATCCATTATTATCATTAGTAATAGTAGTAGTAGTAGTAGAATTATTTGTTTTGTGTAGTAGTGTAAGTGTAATGTAATTTGTGTTGTGTAGTAGTGTAATGTCATTTCAAATGACATTACACTACTACACAACACATATAACATTACACTTATACTAGTATACAATACAAACGACTCATTTGTGTTGTATAATAGTATAAGTGTAATGTAATTTGGGTTGTGTAGTAGTGTAAGTGTAGAGTAATTTATGTTGTGTAGTAGTGTATTGTCATTTGTGTTGTATAGTAATATAAGTGTAATGTAATTTGTGTTGTGTAGTAGTGTAAGTGTAGAGTAATTTGTGTTGTGTAGTAGTGTAATGTCATTTGTGTTGTATAATAGTATAAGTGTAATGTAATTTGTGTTGTGTAGTAGTGTAAGTGTATAGTAATTTGTGCTGTGTAGTAGTGTAATGTCATTTGTTTTGAGTAGAAGTGTAAGTGTAATGTCATTTTTGTTGTGTAGTAGTGTAAATGTAAAGTGTAAAGAAATGTGTGTTGTGTGTTAGTGTAAGTGTAATGCAATTTACGTTGTGTAGTAGTGTAAGTGTAATGTAATTTGTCTTGTGTCATAGCGCAAGTGTAATTTGTGTTGTGTAGTAGTGTAAGTGAAATGTAATTTGTGTTGTGTAGTAGTATGTGTAATGTAATTTGTTTTGTGTAGTAGTGGAACTAAGTGTAATTTGTGTTGTGTAGTAGTGTAGCCAAGTGCAATTTGTGTTGTGTAGTAGTGCAAGTCTAATGTAATGTGTCATACAGCAGTACAAGTGTAATGTAATTTGTGTTGTGTAGCAGTGAGTGTACCGTAATTTGTGTTGTTTAGTATTAGAATTGTAAAGTGTTTTGTGTCGTGTAGTGGTGTAAGTGTAATGTAATTTGTGTTGTGGTGTAGTGTAAGCGTAATGTAATTTGCTTTGTGTAGTAGTGTAACTAAGTGTAATTTGTGTTGTATAGTAGTTTAAGTCTAATGTAATGTGTCATACAGCAGTACAAGTGCAATGTTTTTTCTGTTGTGTAGCAGTGAGTGTAATGTATATTGTGTTGTGTAGTAGTATAAGTGTAATGTCCTTTGTGATGTTTAGTAGTTTAAGTGTAATGTCATTTGTGTTTTGTAGTACAATTGTAAAAGTATTTGTGTTAGGTAATAGTGTAAGTCTAAAGTAATCTGTGTTGTGTAGTAGTATAATTGTAATGTAATTTGTGTTGTGCAATGTGAGTGTAATGTGTTGTGTAATGTGTTTACTGTTGCAATGTAGTGCAGTTGTGTTGTATAGTGTAGGGCAAGAGTGTCCAAAGTCACCTAGTGATTTAGGGCTATATAAGTAAACATTGATTGATTGATTGATGTTACCGTAAAATGTGCGATGTTCTTCACAGCATGTTACTGTAACTGCCATCGTTTATTTTTTTACAGTAAAACCTATGACTGTTTTTCCATGACTATAGTGCAAAAACTACTGTAATTTCACCAAAATCTTACCGTAAAATTTATTGTCATTTTTCGTTTGACACCCGTGCAATAGTACTTGGTGTTTAGTGTGGTATTTATTGTAGCACGAGTAATGTAGCCTTCTGTGTAGTATTTCTGTTTACAGTAGTAATGCTTTTGCGTTAAGTGTAGTGTTTACTCTAGTGTGGATGGGTGGTGTTTAGTGTGGTATTTACTGCAGTACTAGTAATGTAGTGGTGTGTGTGTAGTGTTTACTCTAGTGTAGAAGGGTGGTGTTAAGTGTGCTAATTACTGCAGCATTAGTTTTGTAGTGGTGTGTATAGTGTTTACTCTAGAGTAGATGGGTAGTGTTTAGTGTGGTATTTACTGTAGTACTAGTAATGTAGTGGCGTGTGTAGTGTTTACTCTCGTGTAGAAGGGTGGGGCTTAATGTGGTATTTACTGCAGTACTAGTAATGTAGTGGTGTGTGTAGTGTTTACTGTAGTGTAGAAGGGTGGTCTTGAGTATTGTATTTAATGCAGTACTAGTAATGTAGTGGTGTGTATAGTGTTTACTCTAGTGTAGAAGGGTGGTGTTTAGTGTGGTATTTACTGCAGTATTAGTTTTGTAGTGGTGTGTGTAGTATTTACTCTAGTGTGAAAGGTGGTGTTAAGTGTGGTATTTACTGTCGTACTAGTAATGTAGTGGTGTGTGTAGTGTTCACTCTAGTGTAGAAAGGTGGTGTTTAGTGTATTTACTCTAGTACTAGTAATGTAGTGGTGTGTGTGTAGTGTTTATTGTAGTGTAAAAAAGTGGTGTTGAGTATGGTATATACTGCAGTACTAGTAATGTAGTGGTGTGTGTAGTCTTCACTCTAGTGTAGAAAGGTGGTGTTTAGTGTATTTACTATAGTACTAGAAATATAGTGGTGTGTGTAGTGTTTACCCTAGTGTGAAAGGGTGGTGTTTAGTGTAATATTTACTGTAGTACAAGTAATGTAGTGGTGTGTGTAGGGCTTACTGTAGTAGTAGTAATGCAGTGGTGTGTGTAGTGTTTACTCTAGTGTAGAAGGGTGGTGTTTAGTGTGGTATTTACTGGAGTACTAGTAATTTAGTGATGTGTGTAGTGTTGACTCTAGTGTAGAAGGGTGGTGTTAAGTGTGGTATTTACGGAGGTACTAGTAATGTAGTGGTGTGTGTAGGGTTTACTGTAGTGTAGAAGGGTGGTGTTTCGTGTAATATTTACTGTAGTACTACTAATGCAGTGGTGTGTGTAGTGTTTACTAGAGTGCAGAAGGGTGGTGTTTCGTGTGGTATTTACTCCAGTACTAGTAATGTAGTGGTGTGTGTAGTGTTTACTCTAGTGTGGAAGGGTGGTGTTTAGTGTGGTATTTACTCCAGTACTAGTAATGTAGTGGTGTGTGTAGTGTTTACTCTAGTGTGGAAGGGTGGCGTTTAATGAGGTATTTACTGTAGTACAAGTAATGTAGTGGTGTGTGTAGTGTTTACTTGAGTGCAGAAGAGTGGCATTTAGTGTGGTATTTACTGTAGTAAGAGTAATGTAGTGGTGTGTGTAGTGTTTACTTGAGTGCAGAAGGGTGGTGTTTAGTGTGGTATTTACACAAGTACTAGTAATGTAGTGGTGTGTGTAGTGTTTACTCTAGTGTGGAAGGGTGGCGTTTAATGAGGTATTTACTGTAGTACAAGTAATGTAGTGGTGAGTGTAGTGTTTACTTGAGTGCAGAAGAGTGGCATTTTGTGTGGTATTTACTGTAGTAAGAGTAATGTAGTGGTGTATGTAGTGTTTACTTGAGTGCAGAAGGGTGGTGTTTAGTGTGGTATTTACTCCAGTACTAGTAATGTAGTGGTGTGTGTAGTGTTTACTCTAGTGTGGAAGGGTGGCGTTTAATGAGGTATTTACACAAGTACTAGTAATGTAGTGGTGTGTGTAGTGTTTACTAGAGTGCAGAGAGGTGGTGTTTCGTGTAATATTTACTGTAGTACTAGTAATGTAGTGGTGTGTGTAGTGTTTACTAGAGTGCAGAAGGGTGGTGTTTCGTGTAATATTTACTGTAGTACTACTAATGTAGTGGTGTGTGTGTGTAGTGTTTACTGTAATGTGGAAGGGTGATGTTTGGTGTGGTATTTACTGTAGTACTACTAATGTAGTGGTGTGTGTAGTGTTTACTAGAGTGCAGAAGGGTGGTGTTTTGTGTAATATTTACTGTAGTACTACTAATGTAGTGGTGTGTGTGTAGTGTTTACTGTAATGTGGAAGGGTGATGTTTGGTGTGGTATTTACTGTAGTACTAGTAATGTAGTGGTGTGTGTAGTATTTACTCTAGTGTACAAGAGTGGTGTTAAGTGTGGTATTTAATGTAGTACTAGTAATGTAGTGGTGTGTGTAGTGTTTAGTGTAGAAGGGTGGTGTTTATTGTGGTATTTACTGTAGTACGAGTAATGTCTGTGTGTAGTGTTTACTCGTGTGTAGAAGGATGGTGTTTACTGTAGTACTAGTAATGTAGTGGTGTGTTTGTAGTGTTTACTCGTGTGTAGAAGGGTGGTGTTTACTATAGTACTAGTAATGTAGTGGTGTGTGTAGTGTTTACTCTAGTGTGGAAGGGTGGCATTTAGTGTGGTATTTACTGTAGTACTAGTAAGGTAGTGGTGTGTGTGTGTGTAGTGTTTACTGTAATGTGGAAGGGTGGTGTTTGGTGTGGTGTTTACTGTAGTACTAGTAATGTAGTGGTGTGTGTGTAGTGTTTACTTGAGTGCGGAAGAGTGGCGTTTAGTGTGGCATTTTCTGTTGTACTAGTAATGTAGTGGTGTGTGTAGTGTTTACTTGAGTGCAGAAGGGTGGTGTTTAGTGTGGTATTTACTGTAGTACTACTAAGGTAGTGGTGTGTGTGTGTGTAGTGTTTACTGTAATGTGGAAGGGTGGTGTTTGGTGTGGTATTTACTGTAGTACTAGTAATGTAGTGGTGTGTGTAGTGTTTACTCTAGTGTAAAAGGGTGGTGTTTAGTGTAATATTTACTTTAGTACTAGTAATGTAGTGGTGTGTGTGTGTAGTGTTTACTGTAATGTGGAAGGGTGGTGTTTGGTGTGGTATTTACTGTAGTACTAGTAATGTAGTGGTGTGTGCAGTGTTTACTCTAGTGTATAAGGGTGGTGTTTAGTGTGGTATTTACTGTGGTACGTTTAATGTAGTGGTGTGTGTAGTGTTTACTCTAGTGTAGAAGAGTGGCATTTTGTGTGGTATTTACTGTAGTAAGAGTAATGTAGTGGTGTATGTAGTGTTTACTTGAGTGCAGAAGGGTGGTGTTTAGTGTGGTATTTACTCCAGTACTAGTAATGTAGTGGTGTGTGTAGTGTTTACTCTAGTGTGGAAGGGTGGCGTTTAATGAGGTATTTACACAAGTACTAGTAATGTAGTGGTGTGTGTAGTGTTTACTAGAGTGCAGAGAGGTGGTGTTTCGTGTAATATTTACTGTAGTACTAGTAATGTAGTGGTGTGTGTAGTGTTTACTAGAGTGCAGAAGGGTGGTGTTTCGTGTAATATTTACTGTAGTACTACTAATGTAGTGGTGTGTGTGTGTAGTGTTTACTGTAATGTGGAAGGGTGATGTTTGGTGTGGTATTTACTGTAGTACTACTAATGTAGTGGTGTGTGTAGTGTTTACTAGAGTGCAGAAGGGTGGTGTTTTGTGTAATATTTACTGTAGTACTACTAATGTAGTGGTGTGTGTGTAGTGTTTACTGTAATGTGGAAGGGTGATGTTTGGTGTGGTATTTACTGTAGTACTAGTAATGTAGTGGTGTGTGTAGTATTTACTCTAGTGTACAAGAGTGGTGTTAAGTGTGGTATTTAATGTAGTACTAGTAATGTAGTGGTGTGTGTAGTGTTTAGTGTAGAAGGGTGGTGTTTATTGTGGTATTTACTGTAGTACGAGTAATGTCTGTGTGTAGTGTTTACTCGTGTGTAGAAGGATGGTGTTTACTGTAGTACTAGTAATGTAGTGGTGTGTTTGTAGTGTTTACTCGTGTGTAGAAGGGTGGTGTTTACTATAGTACTAGTAATGTAGTGGTGTGTGTAGTGTTTACTCTAGTGTGGAAGGGTGGCATTTAGTGTGGTATTTACTGTAGTACTAGTAAGGTAGTGGTGTGTGTGTGTGTAGTGTTTACTGTAATGTGGAAGGGTGGTGTTTGGTGTGGTGTTTACTGTAGTACTAGTAATGTAGTGGTGTGTGTGTAGTGTTTACTTGAGTGCGGAAGAGTGGCGTTTAGTGTGGCATTTTCTGTTGTACTAGTAATGTAGTGGTGTGTGTAGTGTTTACTTGAGTGCAGAAGGGTGGTGTTTAGTGTGGTATTTACTGTAGTACTACTAAGGTAGTGGTGTGTGTGTGTGTAGTGTTTACTGTAATGTGGAAGGGTGGTGTTTGGTGTGGTATTTACTGTAGTACTAGTAATGTAGTGGTGTGTGTAGTGTTTACTCTAGTGTAAAAGGGTGGTGTTTAGTGTAATATTTACTTTAGTACTAGTAATGTAGTGGTGTGTGTGTGTAGTGTTTACTGTAATGTGGAAGGGTGGTGTTTGGTGTGGTATTTACTGTAGTACTAGTAATGTAGTGGTGTGTGCAGTGTTTACTCTAGTGTATAAGGGTGGTGTTTAGTGTGGTATTTACTGTGGTACGTTTAATGTAGTGGTGTGTGTAGTGTTTACTCTAGTGTAGAAGGGTGGTGTTTAGTGTGGTATTTACTGTAGTATTAGTGCAGAAGGGTGGTGTTTAGTGTGTTTTTTACTGTAGTACGAGAAATGTCTGTGTGTAGTGTTTACTGTAGTACTAGTAATGAAGTGGTGTGTGCAGTGTTTACTCTAGTGTAGAAGGGTGGTGTTTAGTGTGGTATTTACTGGAGTACTAGTTATGTAGTGGTGTGTGTGGTGTTTACTTGAGTGCAGAAGGGTGGTGTTTAGTGTGTTTTTTACTGTAGTAAGAGTAATGTAGTGGTCTGTGTGTAGTGTTTACTCGTGTGTAGAAGGATGGTGTTTACTGTAGTACTAGTAATGTAGTGGTGTGTTTGTAGTGTTTAATCGTGTGTAGAAGGGTGGTGTTTACAGTAGTGTTAGTAATGTAGTGGTGTGTTTGTAGTGTTTAATCTAGTGTAGAAAGGTGGTGTTTAGTGTGGTATTTAGTGTAGTACTAGTGCAGAAGGGTGGTGTTTAGTGTGTTTTTTACTGTAGTACGAGTAATGTCTGTGTGTAATGTTTACTGTAGTACTAGTAATGAAGTGGTATGTGTAGTGTTTACTCTAGTGTAGAAGGGTGGTGTTTAGCGTGGTATTTACTGGAGTACTAGTAATGTAGTGATGTGTGTAGTGTTTACTTGAGTGCAGAAGGGTGGTGTTTAGTGTGTTTTTTACTGTAGTACGAGTAATGTAGTGGTCTGTGTGTAGTGTTTACTCGTGTGTAGAAGGATGGGGTTTACTATAGCACGAGTAATGTAGTGGTGTGTTTGTAGTACTCTAGTGTAGAAGGGTGGTGTTTAGTGTGGTATTTACTGGAGTACTAGTAATGTAGTGGTGTGTGTAGTGTTTATGTTCACTGCAGTAATGGTGTGTTTATGTTGTGTTTACTGTAGTGTAAAAGGGTGGTGTTTAGTGTGGTATTTACAGCAGAACTAGTACGGTCGTAGTGTGTGTAGTGTTTTTGTTTATTGTAGTAATAGATTTGTGTTCTGTGTAGTGTTTGCCTGTAGAACGGTGCTGTTTAGTGTGGTATTTACTGTAGTACTAGTAATATAGTGATGTGTGTAGTGTTAATTGTAGCGATGAAGTGTACAAGGGTGGTGTTTACTTAACGTAGAGTGATACTGTAGTGTTCACTGTAATAGTGTAGTGTAGTTGTGTTACACTGGTGATGTTGTGTAAACATGTGTTAAGTGTAGTATAGTAGTGCAGTGTACAACCATGTTGTGTTTAGTGTAGTATAGTAGTACAGCGTACAATGAAGGTTGTCCAAGAATGTATTTAGTATACTAGTGTAAGGTACAAAGTTGTGTTTAGTGTGTGTGTGTTTAGTGTAAAATAACATACTGTGAGTGTTGAGGGTAAAATGCTGTTGTGTGTGCTGAGAATAAAATAATGTAATGTGTGTGTTTGGTGTAAAAAAGCTTACTGTGAGTGTTTAGTGTAAAATAACGTACTATGAGTGTTTAGTGTAAAATAATGCAGTGTGTTCTGAGTGTAAAATAGTGTGGTGTGTTTAAATTAAAATAATGTAGTTTGTGTGTCCAGTGTAAAATAACGTACTGTGAACATTTAGTGTAAAATAATGTAGTGTGTGTTTAAAGGCCTACTGAAACCCACTACTACCGACCACGCAGTCTGATAGTTTATATATCAATGATGAAATATTAACATTGCAACACATGTCAATACGGCCTTTTTAGTTTACTACATTGCAATTTTAAATTTCCCGCGAGGTATCCTGTTGAAAACGTCGCGGAATGATGACGCTTATGTTGACGCGTGCTTGTGACGTTATTGGTTGGAGCGGACATTTTATCCCAGCACCACTCACGGCTAAAAGTCGTCTACTTTAATCGCATAATTACACAGTATTTTGGACATTTGTGTTGCTGAATCTTTCGCAATTTGTTCAATTAATATTGGAGACGTCAAAGAAGAATGCTGTTGGTGGAAAGCGGTGGATTGCAGCTGTCTTTAGCAACTGAAACACAGCCGGTGTTTCTTTGTTTGTTGTGAAGCTTTAATGTGGAACAGAGCGGTCAAGCGAACATGTTTTTCTACCACATGTCAACCGGCAGGTTTCGGTGAGAAAATTGTGGTAATAAGTCAGCTCTTTCCGGAGACATGAACGGAGCTTGCGTCCTCCTGCAGCTGTTAAAGAGGCAGCTGTGACTTTCATGGCTCCTCCATGGCTTCCATCAGAGACACTGGCGGTCACCACACCCCTCTTACTTTCAGGTATGAAAGTCACTAAAACACTAGTAACACAATAAGCAGTTAAGGGATTTTCCAGAATGATCCTAGTAAATGTTTCTAATAACATCTGAATCGCTCCCACTGCAGTCGCCTTTCTTTTTCTAGTACTTCACTCTAACTTTCCTCATCCACGAATATTTCATCCTCGCTCAACTTAATGGGGAAATCGTCGCTTTCTCGGTCCGAATCGCTCTAGCTGGTGGTGGCTGTGATTATAAACAATATGAGGATATGAGGAGCCCTACAACCCGTGACGTCACGCGCACATCGTCTGCTACTTCTGGTACAGACAAGGCTTTTTTATTAGCGACCAAAAGTTGCGAACTTTATCGTCGATGTTCTCTACTAAATCCTCTCAGCAAAAATGTGGCAATATCGCGAAATGATCAAGTATGACACATAGAATGGACCTGCTATCCCTGTTTAAATAAGAAAATCTAATTTCAGTAGGCCTTTAGTGTAAAATAATGCAGTGTGTTTAGTGTAAAATAATTTAGTATGAGTGTTTAGTATAAAATATAATGGTGTGTGTTTAGTGTAAAATAATGCAGTGTGAGTGTTAAGTGTAGTGTAAAATAATGTAATGTGTGAGTGTTTAGTGTAAAATAACATACTGTGAGTGTTAAGTGTAAACTAATGGAGTGTGTTCTGAGTGTAAAATAATGTAGTGTGTGTTTAAAGTAAAATAATGTAGTTTGTGTGTTTAGTGAAAATAATGTGTGGGTGTTTAGTGTAAAATAACTTTCCGGGAGTGTTTAGTGTAAAATAATGTAGTGTGTTTAGTGTAAAATAACGTGAGTGTTAAGTGTAAAATAATGTAGTGTGTGTGTTTAGTATAAAATATAAGGGTGTGTGTTTAGCGTAAAATAATGTGTGTGTTGAGTGTAAATTAATGTAGTGTGAGGGTTTGGTATAAAAAATATCGGTGAGTTTTTAGTGTAAAATAATGTGTGTGTTAAGTGTAAAATAATGTTGTGTGTTTAATGCAAAATAATAACTGTGTGTGTTTAGTATAACATAATGTATTGAATGTGTTTAGTGTAAAATATATTGTATGTGTTAAGTGCAAAATATTGTAGTGTTTAGTGTAAAATAATTTTGTGTGTTTCATGCTAAATAATAATTGTGTATGTTTAGTATAAAGTAATGCATGTGTGTTTAGTGTAAAATGTGTTATGTGTTTAGTGCAAAATAATTGAGTTTAGTGTAAAATACTGCAGTGTGTTTCATGGAAAGTAATAATTGCTTGTGTTTAGAGTGAAGTAATGAATTTGTGTTTAGTGTAAAACAATGTATTGAATGTGTTTAGTGTAAAATATATTGTAGCGTTTAGTGTAAAATAATGTAGTGTGTAGGCCACCACAATGTATTTTTTTCTTTTACTTTTTATTCATATCTGTGTGTAGAAGTGGCTGGTTCCATCAGCTCCGCTACTTTAATGTCTTTCATGTCCTTTGTGTTCTTTGATGTTTCCCTCTTACATGTGTCCTATGGCTATGAGTTGTTTTTTTCCCATGGCCTAAGTCTGGACCCCCACTCTAGGGGCCCAGGCTTAGACCGATTTTTAAATTTTATTAGTATTTTAATCTTTGATTTTTTTTCTCCGATTCCACCACCCCAGTTGTTTACCTGTATCTAACCTTTTTTGTAAAGGGCGCCGGAAGTTGGCAAACCCCTGTAATGTTTGTCTGATCTTGAATGAGATTGTGCTGAAAATTTTAATTTCCTCTCGGAGATTAATAAAGTATGTCTGATTCTGAGTCTGATTTAATGCAAAATAATAACTGTGTGTGTTTAGTGTAATGTATGTGTGTATAGTGTAACATAATGTATTGAATGTGTTTAGTGCAAAATAATGTAGTGATTATTGCAAAAATAATGTAGTGTTTCATGCAAAATAATGTAGTGTGTTTAGTGTAAAGTAATGAATGTGTGTTTAATAATGTATTGAATGTGTTTAGTGTAAAATATATTGGATGTTTAGTGCATAATAATGTGGTGTGTTTTATGCAAAATAATAATTGTATGTGTGTTAGTGTTGTGTGTTTAGTGTAAAATAAGGTATTGTATGTGTTTAGTGCAAAATGATGTAGAGTGTGTTTAGTGTAAAATAATAGTTGTGTGTGTATGTTTAGTGCAAAACAATGTAGTGTATTTTTAGTGCAAAATAATTTAGTGTGTGTATGTTTATATTAATGTAGAGTGTTATGTTTAGTGCAAAATAATGTAGTGTGTATGTTTATATTAATGTAGAATGTGTGTGTTTAGTGCAAAATAATGTAGTGGGGATGGTCTATTAATGTAGAGTGTGTACGTTTAGTGCAAAATAATGTAGTGTGTATGTTTGTATTAATGTAGTGTTTGTGTTTAGTGCAAAATAATGTAGTGTGTATGTTTATATTAATGTAGAGTGTGTATGTTTAGTGCAAAATAATGTAGTGTGTGTATGTTTATATTAATGTAGAGTGTGTATGTTTAGTGCAAAATAATGTAGTGTGTATGTTTATATTAATGTAGAGTGTGTGTGTTTAGTGCAAAATAATGTAGTGTATGTTTATATTAATGTAGTGTGTGTGTTTAGTGCAAAATAATGTAGTGTGTATGTTTATATTAATGTACAGTGTGTGTGTTTAGTGCAAAATAATAGAATGTGTATGTTTATATTAATGTAGAGTGTGTATGTTTAGTGCAACATAATGTAGTGTGTATGTTTATAATATAGTAGTGTGTATGTTTAGTGCAAAATAATGTAGTGTGTATGTTTAGTGCAAATTAATGTAGAGTATGTTTATATTGATGTAGTGTGTGTGTTTAGTGCAAAATAATGTAGTGTGTATGTTTATATTAATGTAGTGTGTGTGTTTAGTGCAAAATAATATAGTGTGTAAGTTTATATTAATGTAGAGTGTGTATGTTTAGTGCAAAATAATGTAGAGTATGTTTATATTGATGTAGTGTGTGTGTTTAGTGCAAAATAATGTAGTGTGTATGTTTATAATATAGTAGTGTGTATGTTTAGTGCAAAATAATGTAGTGTGTATGTTTATATTAATGTACAGTGTGTGTGTTTAGTGCAAAATAATGTAATGTGTATGTTTATATTA
Source organism: Nerophis ophidion (assembly GCF_033978795.1). Classification (NCBI taxonomy): domain Eukaryota; kingdom Metazoa; phylum Chordata; class Actinopteri; order Syngnathiformes; family Syngnathidae; genus Nerophis; species Nerophis ophidion. The sequence goes on from NC_084639.1 coordinate 14,750,031, forward strand.
ATGTAGAGTGTGTATGTTTAGTGCAACATAATGTAGTGTGTATGTTTATAATATAGTAGTGTGTATGTTTAGTGCAAAATAATGTAGTGTGTATGTTTAGTGCAAATTAATGTAGAGTATGTTTATATTGATGTAGTGTGTGTGTTTAGTGCAAAATAATGTAGTGTGTATGTTTATATTAATGTAGTGTGTGTGTTTAGTGCAAAATAATATAGTGTGTAAGTTTATATTAATGTAGAGTGTGTATGTTTAGTGCAAAATAATGTAGTGTATGTTTATATTAATGTAGTGTGTGTGTTTAGTGCAAAATAATATAGTGTGTATGTTTATATTAATGTAGTGTGTATGTTTAGTGCAAAATAATGTATTGTGTAAGTTTATATTAATGTAGAGTGTGTATGTTTAGTGCAAAATAATGTAGTGTGTATGTTTATAATATAGTAGAGTGCGTATTTTTAGTGCAAAATAATGTAGTGTGTATGTTTATAATATAGTAGAGTGTGTATGTTTAGTGCAAAATAATGTAGTGTGTATGTTTCGTGCAAATTAATGTAATGTGTGTGTGTTTAGTGCAAAATAATGTAGTGTATGTTTATATTAATGTAGTGTGTGTGTTTAGTGCAAAATAATGTAGTGTGTATGTTTATATTAATGTAGTGTGTGTGTTTAGTGCAAAATAATATAGTGTGTAAGTTATTATTATTGTAGAGTGTGTATGTTTATTGCAAAATAATGTAGTGTATGTTTATATTAATGTAGTGTGTATGTTTAGTGCAAAATAATGTAGTGTGTATGTTTATATTAATGTACAGTGTGTGTGTTTAGTGCAAAATAATGTAGTGTGTAAGTTTATATTAATGTAGAGCTTGTATGTTTAATGCAAAATAATGTATTGTGTATGTTTATATTAATGTAGAGTGTGTATGTTTAGTGCAAAATAATGTAATGTGTGTGTGTTTAGTGCAAAATAATGTAGTGTGTATGTTTATAATATAGTAGAGTGTGTGGGCAGGTCGCAAGGCACCAGGCCGGTGGGTCTTCGGCCTCGGTGCTGCGGTCGCCGTCGGGCGGGCTCACCTTGCTTTGGCCGCAGCCCATGCCTTCACTTCCGCCGTGAAGCCGCTCTTCTCAGGCTGCGCTCGACGCCTTTCTAGTCCCGCGTCGTCTTTGTTTTTCTTCAACCTCCCCGCCTGAAAAGTTGCCAAGCATCAAACAATCGCCACAAAAGTTCCTCAACAAACAGCCCGCCCGGCTCGAGCCGCTGAGGCGTTCAAAGACACTTTGTGAACTTCAGCTTCCGGACCACTGGGGAACTTCCGAGGTTTGGAAACTACTGAAGAAAAACGTTACGCCGTTGATTTGACTCTAACTTAAACGTGTTTACATAAATAATTCACTAAAATCAGGACATTTCTGTAATTTGACACAATTTAGGGCATAAACTAATAAATAAATAAATAAATCACTGTGCAGGATACGTTAAATATACTTCCCCACTATCGTTAAATGCATCAGTGGTTCACACACGGACATGCGCAGTAGCGAGGCTGGTTTGTAATTCAAAAATCCAGCATCATGCCGACAAAAGTAGAAAAGTGTCTGCACATCCGGGTGCGCTCCTTTAATCCATGAAAATAAAGAGTGGAACAGACAAGACCTCAGTTAAAAAATGCTTTCTTCTTTTAAATGACTGCTAGCGGCAAAAAAAACAAAAAAACATTAACACCACGTGAAAGCACGAGTTGAATTCCGCCCCCAGCGGCGGCACAGCGTCATTACAGTCAGCAGTGTGCAGATTTTAAGTGGGTGTTTGCTGTTTTTTTTTGTTTTTGTTTTTACAGTTGGTTGCGTGGATGACATCATGGCGAGGGGGAAAAAAGCAGCTGTTGTCACGTGGAAAGTTTGAAGTGACGCAAACAACTGCTGCACGCACGATGAAAATAGACAGGCGAAAAATTCCACACACGGGCCTGCAGTACTCGGGTCACCGCTAGAGGTCGTTGTGGCTCAAACATATTCATCACTTTTGTTTTGTCTTTTACAGTTTTGATGCTAAAAGCCAACCGAAATGAGATTTTCTTATTTAAACGGGGATAGCAGGTCCATTCTATGTGTCATACTTGATCATTTCGCCATATTACCATATTTTTGCTGAAAGGATTTAGTAGAGAACATCCACGATAAAGTTTGCAACTTTTAGACGCTAATAGAAAAGCCTTGCCTTTATCGGAAGTATGTGCGCGTGACGTCACGGGTGTGAGAGCTCCTCATACCCTCACATTGTTTATAATGTGGGCCACCAGCAGTAAGAGCAATTTGGACCGAGAAAGCGACAATTTCCCCATTAATTTGAGCAAGGATGAACGATTTGTGAATGAGGATATTGATAGTGAAGGACCAGAAAAAAAAAAAAAAAAAAGTGACGGCTCCGGGCGGCGGCAGTGTGAGCGTTTCAGATGTAAATAGACACGTTTACCAGGATAATTCTGGAAGATCCCTTATCTGCTTATTGTTTTAATAGTGTTTTAGTGAGATTGTAAAGACATACCTCGAGGTCTGATGGCTGCGGTGAACACGCCAGTGTCTCAGAGAGAAGCCGAGGAGCCAAGATCACAGCTGCCTTTTTTGACAGCTACTGCAGGAGGACGAATAATCCACTGATGTCTCCGGTAAGATATATATATCACAATTTTCCCATCCAAAAACATGCTGGTTGACGTAGAGAAACATGTTCGCTTGACAACTCTGTGTTAAAGCTTCACAACAAACAAAGAAACACCGGCTGTATCTCGTTGCTAAAGACAGCTGCAATCCACCGCTTTCCACCAACAGCATTCTTCTTTATATTCTCCATTATTAATTGAACAAATTGCAAAAGATTCAGCAACACAGATGTCCAAATTACTGTGTAATTATGCGATGAAAAGAGACGACTTTTAGCCGTAAGTGGTGCTGGACTAATGTGTCCGCTACAACCCGAAATGTCACAAACATGCATCATCATTCTGCGACGTTTTCAACAAAAAACTCAGCAGGTAATTTAAAATTGCAATTTAGTAAACTAAAAAGGCTGTATTGGCATGTGTTGCAATGTTAATATTTCATCATTGATATATAAACTATCAGACTGCGTGGTCGGTAGTAGTGGGTTTCAGTAGGCCTCTAAGGGGTTGCTTATGAATAATAACACGGTAATAACTGACAAACTACAATAAACAAAACGTTTTGCAGCACAAACGAATGGGAGATTTTGACATAGTTGAGTGGCTATTATGAATGATAACACGTTCATTACTAGTTAATAAATATAAAACGTTATAAAACTATATTAGGTGAATGCAATTTGCAGCACACACGATTGGAACAAGTTTGGGGAAATTTTGACATTTTGGGGGGTCTGGTCATGGATAATAACATGTTAATAAACTAGATTAGATTAGATAGATTGGATCAGGGGTCACCAACGCGGTGCCCGCGGGCACCAGGTAGCCCGTAAGGACCAGATGAGTAGCCCGCTGGCCTGTTCTAAAAATAGCTCAAATAGCAGCACTTACCAGTGAGCTGCCTCTATTTTTTACATTTTATTTATTTACTAGAAGGTGGTCTCGCTTTTCTCGACATTTTTAATTCCAAGAGACACAAAACTCAAATAGAATTTGAAAATCCAAGAAAATATTTTAAAGACTTGGTCTTCACTTGTTTAAATGGATTCATTTATTGTTTTTATTTTGCTTATTATAACTTTCAGAAAGTCAATTTTAGAGTAGAAATACAACCTTATAAATTATTTTAGGATTTTTAAACACATATACCTTTTTACCTTTTAAATTCCTTCCTCTTCTTTCCTGACAATTTAAATCAATGTTCAAGTAATTTTTTTTTTTGATTGTAAAGAATAATAAATACATTTTAATTTAATTCTTCATTTTAGCTTCTGTTTTTTCGACGAAGAATATTTGTGAAATATTTCTTCAAACTTATGATTAAAATAAAAATAAAATATTCTGTCAAACCTAGAAAATCTGTAGAATCAGATTTAAATCTTATTTCAAAGTCTTTTGAATTTCTTTTTCAAAGTTTTGTTCTGGAAAATCTAGAAGAAATAATCATTTGTCTTTGTTAGAAATATAGCTTGGTCCATTTTGTTATATATTCTAACAAAGTGCAGATCAGATTTTAACCTATTTAAAACATGTCATCAAAATTCTAAAATTAATCTTAATCAGGAAAAATGACTAATGTTCCATAAATTATTATTATTATTATTAATTTTTTTTTTCAAAAAGATTCGAATTAGCTAGTTTTTCCATTACTTTTTTTTCCCGGTTGAATTTAGAATTTTAAAGAGTCGAAATTGAAGATAAACTATGTTTCAAAATAAAATTTTAATTTTTTTCCTGTTTTCTCCTCTTTTAAACCGTTCAATTAAGTGTTTTTTTCATCATTTATTCTCTACAAAAAACCTTCCGTAAAAGGGAAAAAAATGTACGACGGAATGACAGACAGAAATACCCATTTTTTATATATATATAGATTTATTTATTAAAGGTAAATTGAGCAAATTGGCTATTTCTGGCTATTTATTTAAGTGTGTATCAAACTGGTAGCCCTTCGCATTAATCAGTACCCAAGAAGTAGCTCTTGCTTTCAAAAATGTTGGTGACCCCTCGATTAGATAGTACTTTATTTATTCCTTCAGGAAAATTTAAAATTTCAGCACAATCCCATTCAAGAGCAGACAAACATTACAGGGAGACAGAACAGGATCGCTGACGGGTTTGCCGGCTTCCAGCGCCTCTTACAAAAAAGGTGAGATACAGGTAAACAACTGGGGGGAATGGGAGAAAAAAATAGAAGATTAAAATAAAATAAAATAATCGGTCTAAACCTGGGCGGGACTTCACGGTGGGGGAGGGGTTAGTGCGTCTGCCTCACAATACGAAGGTCCTGCAGTCCTGGGTTCAAATCCAGGCTCGGGACCTTTCTGTGTGGAGTTTGCATGTTCTCCCCGTGAATGTGTGGGTTCCCTCCGGGTACTCCCGGCTTCCTCCCACTTCCAAAGACATGCACCTGGGGATAGGTTGATTGGCAACACTAAATTGGCCCTAGTGTGTGAATGTGAGTGTGAATGTTGTCTGTGTTGGCCCTGCAATGAGGTGGCGACTTGTCCAGGGTGTACCCCGCCTTCCGCCCGATTGTAGCTGAGATAGGCGCCAGCGCCCCTCGCGACCCCGAAAGGGAATAAGCGGTAGGAAATGGATGGATGGATGAAGCCTGGGCCCCTGGAGAGGGGGTCCAGACTGAGGCCAAGGGAAAAAAACAATACAACAACACATAGCTATAGTACACATCCCTCTTACATGTGTGTAGGATGGAAAGGTCAAACATCAAAGAACACAAAGGACATGAAAGACATTAAAGTAGTGGAGCTGATGCAACCAGCCACTTCACACTCGGCTGCGAACCGATCCAGTGAGAGCTGAAGATCGTGGCCAGAGGAAGCCATCAGGACCACATCATCTACAAAAAGCAGAGACCTAATCCTTCAGCCACCAAACCACATCCCCTCAACACCTTGACTGCGCCTAGAAATTCTGTCCATAAAAGTTATGAACAGAATCGGTGACAAAGGAAAGCCTTGGTGATGCGGACCAAGCTCTGGCACTAATTGTACAGGGAGCGGATCGCCACAATCAGACAGTCCGATACCCCTAAGTATAATTCAGTGTAATTTTAATATTAAAACATGGCAGTGTCATTTTAATATTTGCAATAAGGCAGAGTAATTTTAACATTTGCAATAATAAACACAAGGAAGTGCAATGTTAATATTAATGATAAACACATGGCAATGTCCATCCATCCATTTTCTACCACTTGTCCTGTTCGGGGTCGCTGGAGCCTATATCAGCTGCATTTGGGCGGAAGGCGCCGTACACCCTGGACAAGTCGCCACCTCATCGCAGGGCCAACACTGATAGCAGAGGTGGGTAGAGTAGCCAGAAATTGTACTCAAGTAAGAGTACAGTTACTTTAGAGATTTATCACTCAAGTAGAAGTAAGGAGTAGTCACCAAATATTTATTTATTTTTCCGTTTTTGTTCACATGTTAAAGGTGTTTTAATGAATATACATGCATGTTTAACATATAGATTCCTATCTTTCATGAAGACAAGAATATAAGTTGGCGTATTACCTGATTGTGATGACTTGCATTGATTGGAATCAGACAGTATAGTGCTGATAACATACACGTTTTCAAATGGAGGAGAAAAAAATGTCCTCTTTTCTGTCTAATAACACATAAAAGTCATTGGTTTTTGGCATCTTATTTGTCCAGCTTCCATATTCGTTTTTATACACTTGGCTTTAGTTTTGCACTAAAATACATTGGCGGCAAACTCCGTGGCTTGCTAGCTTGTTTGCGCTGGCTTTCGGAGACTCTTATTTTGTTAGCACAGGCGCGATGGAGCGGCACTTTTATTGTGAAAACAGGAATTGTGCGATCAGTCTTTAGGCTTTTGACAGGAAGTACGGTTGAAATAAAAAGTGTCTTTTTTCCTTTACACTTTTGATTGATTGATTGAAACTTTTATTACTAGATTGCACAGTACAGTACATATTCCGTACAATTGACCACTAAATGGTAACACCCCAATACGTTTTCCAACGTCTTTAAGTTGGGTCATGTGACCACCTGGCTCTATTTGATTGGTCCAACGTCACCAGTGACTGCATGTGACTGGTGAAACACAGGCATGCGTAGATTCTACTTTGAAAAACCAAAACAAACATTAATAGATCGATATAAAAAGTAACGAGTAGCGAGCTGAATGTAGATAAATGGAGCGGAGTACAAGTAGCGTTTCTTCTCTATAAATATACTCAGGTAAAAGTAAAAGTATGTTGCATAAAAACTACTCTTAGAAGTACAATTTATCCCAAAAGTTACTCAAGTAGATGTAACGGAGTAAATGTAGCGAGTTACTACCCACCTCTGACAGATAGACAGACAACATTCACACTCACATTCACACACTAGGGCCAATTTAGTGTTGCCAATCAACATATCCCCAGGTGCATGTCTTTGGAGGTGGGAGGAAGCCGGAGTACCCGGAGAACATGCAAACTTCACACAGAAAGATCCCGAGCCCGGGATTGTACCCAGGACTACTCAGGACCTTTATATTGAGAGGCACATGCACTAACCCCTCAACCACCGTGCTGCCCTACATGGCAGTGTAATTTTTATATTTTCAATAAACACAAGGCAGAGCAATTTTAATATTTGCAATAATACAAAGCAGTGTCATTTTAATAACAACACATGGCAGTGTCATTTTAATATTTGCAGTAATAAGCCAGTGTCATTTGAACATTTGCAATATTAAACACAAAGCAGTGTCATTTTAATATTAACACATGGCAGTGTCATTTTAATATTTGCAGTAATAAGCCAGTGTCATTTGAACATTTGCATGGCCCTGCGATGAGGTGGCGACTTGTCCAAGGTGTACCCCTCCTTCCGCCCGATTGTAGCTGAGATAGGCGCCAGCGCCCCCCGCGACCCCAAAAGGGAATAAGCGGTAGAAAATGGATGGAATTTTAACATTTGCAATATTAAACACAAGGCAGTGTCATTTTAATAGTGTAATTTTAATATTTGCAATATGGCAGAGTAATTATAATGTTTGCAGTAATTTACACAAGCCGCGTAATTTTAGTATTAACAATAATAAACACAAGGCAGTGTCATTTTTATATTAACACATGGCAGTGTAATGTTAATATTAATAATAAACACAAGGCAGTGTCATTTTGATATTTGCAATACGGCAGAGTAATTATAATGTTTGCAGTGATAAACACATGGTGTGTAATTTTAGTATTAACAATAATAAACAAGGCAGTGTCATTTTTATATTAACACATGGCAGTGCAATGTTAATATTAATAATAAACACAAGGCAGTGTCATTTTAATATTTGCAATACGGCAGAGTAATTATAATGTTTGCAGTGATAAACACATGGTGTGTAATTTTAGTATTAACAATAATAAACAAGGCAGTGTCATTTTAATATTTGCAATACGGCAGAGTAATTATAATGTTTGCAGTAATAAAACACAAGCTGCGTAATTTTAGTATTAACAATAACGAACACAGGCAGTGTTATTGTAATATTTGCAATAATTAAAATGTAAATCTTCACGCAAGTGTGACATTTGCAATGACTTTTGTGATAGTTTAGTACAGTGGTTCTTAACCTGGGTTCGATTGAACCCTAGGGGTTCGGTGAGTCGGCCTCAGGGGTTCGGTGGAGATCAAAACACACCAGACTCTTTGTGTAAATACAAACTTCTCCCTATCGGCGTATTACGGATACGGCAACAGTTGAATGATTTGCAGGTGTGTAATTTGTTGTGAGTTTATGCACTGTCTTAGTTTTGTTGTTTGAACAAGGTGATGTTCATGCACGGTTCATTTTGTGCACCAGTAAAAAAAAAAAAACATGGTCACAGTTTAGTATGGAGAACATATTCACCATTAATTAGTTGCTTATTAACATGCAAATTAGTAACATATTGGCTCTTAAATAGTCATTATTAAGTACTTATTAATGCCTTCTTCGGGATGGCCTTATTATAACCCTAACCCTCTAACCCAGATCCTAACCAAATAACTCTGAATTAAGTATTTGTTACTTAGAATATGTTCCCCTAGTGTCCAAACAACTCTAAATTAAGTCTTTGTTACTTAGAATATGTTCCCCTAGTGTCCAAATAACGCTAAATTATATCTTTGTTACTTAGAATATGATTCCCCTAGTGTCCAAAAAACTCTAAATTAAGTCTTTGTTACTGAGAATATGTTCCCCTAGTGTCCAAATAACTCTAAATTATATCTTTGTTACTTAGAATATGTTCCCCTAGTGTCCAAATAACTCTAAATTAAGTCTTTGTTACTTAGAATATGTTCCCCTAGTGTCCAAATAACTCTAAATTAAGTCTTTGTTACTGAGAATATGTTCCCCTAGTGTCCAAATAACTCTAAATTATATCTTTGTTACTTAGAATATGTTCCCCTAGTGTCCAAATAACTCTAAATTATATCTTTGTTACTTAGAATATGTTCCCCTAGTGTCCAAATAACTCTAAATTAAGTCTTTGTTACTTAGAATATGTCCAAATAACTCTAAATTATATCTTTGTTACTTAGAATATGTTCCCCTAGTGTCCAAATAACTCTAAATTAAGTCTTTGTTACTTAGAATATGTCCAAATAACTCTAAATTATATCTTTGTTACTTAGAATATGTTCCCCTAGTGTCCAAATAACTCTAAATTATATCTTTGTTACTTAGAATATGTTCCCCTAGTGTCCAAATAACTCTAAATTAAGTCTTTGTTACTGAGAATATGTTCCCCTAGTGTCCAAATAACTCTAAATTATATCATTGTTACTTGGAATATGTTCCCCTAGTGTCCAAATAACTCTAAATTATATCTTTGTTACTTAGAATATGTTCCCCTAGTGTCCAAATGACTCTAAATTATATCTTTGTTACTTAGAATATGTTCCCCTAGTGTCCAAATAACTCTAAAGTAAGTCTTTGTTACTTAGAATATGTTCCCCTAGTGTCCAAATAACTCTAAATTAAGTCTTTGTTACTGAGAATATGTTCCCCTAGTGTCCAAATAACTCTAAATTATATCTTTGTTACTTAGAATATGTTCCCCTAGTGTCCAAATGACTCTAAATTATATCTTTGTTACTTAGAATATGTTCCCCTAGTGTCCAAATAACTCTAAATTATATCTTTGTTACTTAGAATATGTTCCCCTAGTGTCCAAATAACTCTAAATTATATCTGTTACTTAGAATATGTTCCCCTAGTGTCCAAATGACTCTAAATTATATCTTTGTTACTTAGAATATGTTCCCCTAGTGTCCAAATAACTCTAAATTAAGTCTTTGTTACTTAGAATATGTCCAAATAACTCTAAATTATATCTTTGTTACTTAGAATATGTTCCCCTAGTGTCCAAATGACTCTAAATTATATCTTTGTTACTTAGAATATGTTCCCCTAGTGTCCAAATAACTCTAAATTAAGTCTTTGTTACTGAGAATATGTTCCCCTAGTGTCCAAATAACTCTAAATTATATCATTGTTACTTAGAATATGTTCCCCTAGTGTCCAAATAACTCTAAATTATATCTTTGTTACTTAGAATATGTTCCCCTAGTGTCCAAATGACTCTAAATTATATCTTTGTTACTTAGAATATGTTCCCCTAGTGTCCAAATAACTCTAAAGTAAGTCTTTGTTACTTAGAATATGTTCCCCTAGTGTCCAAATAACTCTAAATTAAGTCTTTGTTACTGAGAATATGTTCCCCTAGTGTCCAAATAACTCTAAATTATATCTTTGTTACTTAGAATATGTTCCCCTAGTGTCCAAATGACTCTAAATTATATCTTTGTTACTTAGAATATGTTCCCCTAGTGTCCAAATAACTCTAAATTATATCTTTGTTACTTAGAATATGTTCCCCTAGTGTCCAAATAACTCTAAATTATATCTTTGTTACTTAGAATATGTTCCCCTAGTGTCCAAATGACTCTAAATTATATCTTTGTTACTTAGAATATGTTCCCCTAGTGTCCAAATAACTCTAAATTAAGTCTTTGTTACTTAGAATATGTCCAAATAACTCTAAATTATATCTTTGTTACTTAGAATATGTTCCCCTAGTGTCCAAATAACTCTAAATTAAGTCTTTGTTACTTAGAATATGTCCAAATAACTCTAAATTATATCTTTGTTACTTAGAATATGTTCCCCTAGTGTCCAAATAACTCTAAATTATATCTTTGTTACTTAGAATATGTTCCCCTAGTGTCCAAATGACTCTAAATTATATCTTTGTTACTTAGAATATGTTCCCCTAGTGTCCAAATAACTCTAAATTAAGTCTTTGTTACTTAGAATATGTCCAAATAACTCTAAATTATATCTTTGTTACTTAGAATATGTTCCCCTAGTGTCCAAATAACTCTAAATTATATCTTTGTTACTTAGAATATGTTCCCCTAGTGTCCAAATAACTCTAAATTAAGTCTTTGTTACTGAGAATATGTTCCCCTAGTGTCCAAATAACTCCAAATTAAGTCTTTGTTACTGAGAATATGTTCCCCTAGTGTCCAAATAACTCTAAATTAAGTCTTTGTTACTGAGAATATGTTCCCCTAGTGTCCAAATAACTGTAAATTATATCTTTGTTACTTAGAATATGTTCCCCTAGTGTCCAAATGACTCTAAATTATATCTTTGTTACTTAGAATATGTTCCCCTAGTGTCCAAATAACTCTAAATTAAGTCTTTGTTACTTAGAATATGTCCAAATAACTCTAAATTATATCTTTGTTACTTAGAATATGTTCCCCTAGTGTCCAAATAACTGTAAATTATATCTTTGTTACTTAGAATATGTTCCCCTAGTGTCCAAATAACTCTAAATTAAGTATTTGTTACTGAGAATATGTTCCCCTAGTGTCCAAATAACTCTAAATTATATCTTTGTTACTTAGAATATGTTCCCCTAGTGTCCAAATAACTCTAAATTATATCTTTATTACTTAGAATATGTTCCCCTAGTGTCCAAATAACTCTAAATTATATCATTGTTACTTAGAATATGTTCCCCTAGTGTCCAAATAACTCTAAATGTAGTCTTTGTTACTTAGAATAGGTTCCCCTAGTGTCCAAATAACTCTAAATTATATCTTTGTTACTTAGAATATGTTCCCCTAGTGTCCAAATAACTCTAAATTATATCTTTGTTACTTAGAATATGTTCCCCTAGTGTCCAAATAACTCTAAATTATATCTTTGTTACTTAGAATATGTTCCCCTAGTGTCCAAATGACTCTAAATTATATCTTTGTTACTTAGAATATGTTCCCCTAGTGTCCAAATAACTCTAAATTAAGTCTTTGTTACTTAGAATATGTCCAAATAACTCTAAATTATATCTTTGTTACTTAGAATATGTTCCCCTAGTGTCCAAATAACTCTAAATTAAGTCTTTGTTACTTAGAATATGTCCAAATAACTCTAAATTATATCTTTGTTACTTAGAATATGTTCCCCTAGTGTCCAAATAACTCTAAATTATATCTTTGTTACTTAGAATATGTTCCCCTAGTGTCCAAATGACTCTAAATTATATCTTTGTTACTTAGAATATGTTCCCCTAGTGTCCAAATAACTCTAAATTAAGTCTTTGTTACTTAGAATATGTCCAAATAACTCTAAATTATATCTTTGTTACTTAGAATATGTTCCCCTAGTGTCCAAATAACTCTAAATTAAGTCTTTGTTACTTAGAATATGTCCAAATAACTCTAAATTATATCTTTGTTACTTAGAATATGTTCCCCTAGTGTCCAAATAACTCTAAATTATATCTTTGTTACTTAGAATATGTTCCCCTAGTGTCCAAATAACTCTAAATTAAGTCTTTGTTACTGAGAATATGTTCCCCTAGTGTCCAAATAACTCCAAATTAAGTCTTTGTTACTGAGAATATGTTCCCCTAGTGTCCAAATAACTCTAAATTAAGTCTTTGTTACTGAGAATATGTTCCCCTAGTGTCCAAATAACTGTAAATTATATCTTTGTTACTTAGAATATGTTCCCCTAGTGTCCAAATGACTCTAAATTATATCTTTGTTACTTAGAATATGTTCCCCTAGTGTCCAAATAACTCTAAATTAAGTCTTTGTTACTTAGAATATGTCCAAATAACTCTAAATTATATCTTTGTTACTTAGAATATGTTCCCCTAGTGTCCAAATAACTGTAAATTATATCTTTGTTACTTAGAATATGTTCCCCTAGTGTCCAAATAACTCTAAATTAAGTATTTGTTACTGAGAATATGTTCCCCTAGTGTCCAAATAACTCTAAATTATATCTTTGTTACTTAGAATATGTTCCCCTAGTGTCCAAATAACTCTAAATTATATCTTTATTACTTAGAATATGTTCCCCTAGTGTCCAAATAACTCTAAATTATATCATTGTTACTTAGAATATGTTCCCCTAGTGTCCAAATAACTCTAAATGTAGTCTTTGTTACTTAGAATAGGTTCCCCTAGTGTCCAAATAACTCTAAATGTAGTCTTTGTTACTTAGAATATGTTCCCCTAGTGTCCAAACAACTCTAAATTAAGTCTTTGTTACTCAGAATATGTTCCCCTAGTTTCCAAATAACTCTAAATTAAGTTTTTGTTACTCAGAATATGTTCCCCTAGTGTCCAAATAACTCTAAATTAAGTTGTTGTTACTTAGAATATGTTCCCCATACTAAAGTGTTACCAAAAACATACAACTTTGTCTTGAAATAAAAAGAAAAAGAAAAAAACATTTTATTTTTCACTAAAGGGTTCAGTGAATGCACATATGAAACTGGTGGGGTTCGGTACCTCCAACAAGGTTAAGAACCACTGCTTTAGTATTGTCGGTGGTGTCAATCATCATTCCAAAGAAAACAAACTTCCTGAAAGTCGACCTCATCAAACCTTTATTAGTTCCAGGTGCACGTCCACCTACACTCGCCACAAGCGCGCACAGACGCCGACGCAGGAGAAGCCGATGAGCAGCCATAGCACACGAGCGCACCAATAGAGCGGCGCCAGCCTGTCAACAAGAAAGTGATGACTCATCACCTTCAGGGTCATCTCCATCACTGACTGCTCACCGTTGCTGCGGCGACTGACAGTAGCCTTGGAAGTAATGCAGGCGCGCGTACAGGTAGAGCAGGCCGCACAGCGAGGACACACCTGAGATGCACACAGTCAACATCATGAAGTCTACAGCGCACGCCTGAGAGCAGGTGACGTCACCTTGGTGGAAGAAGACTCCAGACATCCACAAGGTGGCGATGAAGATGGGGAAATACTCTGAGCAGTTGACTCTGAAAGGAAAAGTGTTGAAAAATATCCAGTAAGAATAGTTTGAATATTGGAATGGTTTGAATGTTGAAGTTTGAATAATCAGGAAAAAGGGAAATTGGTTTGCAACGTGGGAAAGTGTGAGTTGGATGAGTTGAAGGTGGAATGGTTTGAATAAGTTGAAAAATGTGCGAATTGTTGAAAGTAAAAAAAAAAATGGACAATTCATTTTGAATGGGGAAAATTTACGGACATTTTTTTTTTTTAATTGTTGAAGTAGAGCACACCATTTTGAACAGGCTGAATATTTTGGAGTTGAAACGGTTTGAATTGGATAACAAATGTGGGAATTGTGGAAGTTTGAAAAATGTTCCTTTCATTTCAATGGGAATTTCATGGAAATTTGGGGAAAAGCGGGAATTTTTTTGGAGAAATGTTAAAAGACTTGAATGTTGTGAATGAGTCGAAAGGGTTGGTGTTGTTTGAATTATTCAAATCGGTCAAGGAATTGTTGAAGTAGTAACATTTTTAATTGAGAAATGGTATTGAGGAATTCCTGGAATTTCGGGAAAACCGGTAATTTTTGCAGTTAAAAAAAAAGCTTTGGTTTTTTTCCTGATTAAGAAAAATGTTTTGACAAAGGAACGGTTGAAATGGGATCGAAAATGTGGAAGGTGTCGTCGACAGAAAAAAGTGTCAAAAAAGGGTTTGAAAAAAAGGGAATTCTGGGAATTCCTGGAAAAAAAACATTTAACTTGGAAAAATGGTAGTTTGAATGTTCAGGATGAGTGGAATATGTTGAAGGTGGAATGGTTTGAATTGGTTGAAAAATGTAGAAATGGTGGAAGTTTGAAAAATGGCCAATTCATTCTGAATGGAGAAAATGTCCCTGAAAACTCTGAATTCTTGGAAATCCGGGAGTATTTTTTTTTTTTTTTTAGAATTGTTGAAGTAGAGCACACACTTTTGAACAGGCTGAATATTTTATAGTTGAAACGGTTTGAATCGGATAAAAAATGTGGGAATTGTGGAACTTTGAAAATGTTACATTCATTTCAATGGGAATTTCATGGAAATTTGGGGGAAAGCGGGAATTTTTGGGGAAAATGTTAAAAGACTTGAATGTTGTGAATGAGTCGAAATGGTTGGTGTTGGAATTTTTCAAATCAGTCGAGGAAATGTTGAAGGAGTAACATTTTTAATTAAGAAATGGTATTGAGGAATTCCTGGAATCTCGGGAAAACCGCGAATTTTTCCAGTTAAAAAAAAGCTTTGCTTTTTGTCCTGATTAAGAAGAATGTTTTGATGGTGAAACCGTTGAAATGGGTTGTAAAATGTGGAAGGTGTAGTCGACAGAAAAAAGTGTCAGAAATGGGTTTTAAAAAAAGGGATTCTGGGAATTCCTGGGGAAAAAAACATTTAACCAGGAAAAATGCTAGTTTGAATGTCCAGGATGAGTGGAATATGTTGAAGGTGGAATGGTTTGAATCGGTTGAAAAATGTGTAAATGGAAGTTTGAGAAAATGGTAAATTCATTTTTAATTGGGAAAATGTCCTGAAAACTGGAACATTCTTGGAAGTCCGGGAGTTTTTTTTTTTTTAGAATTATTGAAGTAGAGCACACAATTTTTAATAGCCTGAATATTTTGGAGTTGGAATGGTTGAAATCAGATTAGAAATATGGGAATTCTGGAACTTGGAAAAATGTTCCATTCATTTCAAAGGGAATTCCATGGAAATTTGGGAATTTTTTGGAAAGTGTTTAAAGACTTGAATGTTCTGAATGAGTTGGAATTTGTCAAATCGATCGAGAAATGTTGAAGTAGTAAAACATTTTATTGAGAAATGGTATTAAGGAATTCTAGGAATTTCAGGAAAACCGGTAATTTTTCCAGTTCAAAAAACAACTTTGTCCTGATTAAGAGGAATGTTTTGACGGTGGAACAGTTGAAGTGGGTCTAAAAATGTGGGAGGAGTATCATCATAAAAAAAGGGTGAAAAAAGGGCTTGGGGGGGAAAAAAGGGAAATACTGGAATTTTTTTTTAACTTGGAAAAATTCTAGTTTGAATTTCCAGGATAATGGAATGTGTTTAAGGTGGAATGGGTCGAAAAACAAGGTTTGTGCCAAAAAAAGTGCATGAAAAAAGAATTTAAAAAAAAATGTTACGGTAAAGGATTGATCCCAAGTTGATCTATACAAATTAAAGTTTAGAGTATAACAATTTTAATATATGACTTATTTCTAACACGTTATTACTGAGACCCTTTCGGGTCCCCGGGACCTTTAAAATTAATCAAAACTGAGAGGAATGAAGTTGATCTATAGATATCTAAGTGCCAAAAGTAAAGAAAGTAATACAGGACTTATTTTTAAAACTTCCAATGATCAAGACCCGTTCGGGTCCTAGGAGCTTTAGTGTGATTTTTTTTTTGTTTTAAACTGTCATTGTTCAGAAAATAATAATCAAGAGCAATGTTATGAATTATTCACCTATTTAAGGCTCCAATTACCTTACATCGAATATTCTATTTTGAAAAATGCTTTAATGAAAATATTGCATATTTAGTGTTTTCGCCATAAAAAAAAAGGTTTCTTGAAAAATTCTACGTTATGGCAATGATACATCTAAAGTTGATCTACATATATTTCAGTGCCAGAAGTAAAGAAAGTAATACTGGACTTTAAAAAAAACAAAAAACTCTAATGATCAAGACCCGTTTGAGTCCCAGGAGCTTTAGTGTGATTTTTGTTTGTTTGTTTTAAACTGTCATTGTTCAGAAAATAATAATCAAGAGCAATGTTATGAATTATTCACCTATTTAAGGCTTCAATTACTTCAAATCAAATATTAAAGTTTAAAAAATGCTTTGGGGCAAAATATTGAATATTTTGTGTTTTGTTATTTAGAAAACAAGGTTTGTGCCAAAAAAAAGGCATTAAAAAATAACAATAAAAACATTACGGTAAAGGATTGATCCAAAGTTGATCTATAGAAATTGAAGTCCAGAGTATAAAAAAATTAATATATGACTTATTTTTTAACACAATATGACTGAGACCCTTTTAGTTCCCCGGGACCTTCAACATTCATCAAAACTGAGAGTTTTGATCCATAGATATTTAAGTG
>NC_084639.1:14777122-14787122 GCF_033978795.1 Nerophis ophidion
AAGTGAGGACGAGAAGAGAAGGACATGGCAGGTGTCCACGTACCTGTTCCGCCATGAGCTGCTGTCTCTGCAGGTACTGCTGCTGTTTCTGCTGCTCCAGGATCTGTTGATGCTGCTGCTGTTTGAGCGCGGCCGCCACCGCAGCCTGGCTGCTCAGGTAGGCCGCGTTACTATGGTTACCCGCCCCGGGCTGGGCCGCCATGCCGTTGTTTCCCGGCGCGGACGCCATGGTGTTGCTGGGATTCGGGCCCTGAGGAGGGGCGGGGTAGGAGTTCTGGTCCTGTTTGAGGAGGAGACACCTCAAGTTATTATCTAAAAAGGCACACTAGCGCCCTCCAGGGGTTGCATTGTTTGTTACATTAATGTAAAGCACACATGATAAATAATCTTCTGAGACAAGGACTTGATTCTTTTTCAGAGCTCAAAGTTGTGAGTTTCTCATTTTCAGAGGACACAAACAAGAAGTAGCAGCTATATTTACATACAGACTGGAGCCAAAATGAAAGGCTGCTTTGTCGTCGCCTTGCACCCCCGCCCCTCCAGTGCGCCTAAGCAACCAGCTGCTAAGCATGCACACACGCACGCACGCGCGCGCGCACACACGCACACACACACACACACACACACACACACACACACACACTTGTATTTGTTACCTTCTTGAGACCTCCAACAAATGCCTACCCACCCCAGATATATAAAGATTTGTATTTACAACATTAATAATATATACAAACTATGCAAATGTAAAAAGCTTGATGTGAAAAATTAGTCTGAATTTCACATTAAAAAGGTCACAATTTCACAACAAAAAACTTTTGGCAGTTTTATAATAAGTCGTAATTTTTCTCAACCGAAGTCAAAGTTTTACAAGAAAAAATTAAAAATTGTGCAATATTATGATAAAAGTCGAAATTTTACTCAATAAAGCTTAAAAAATTGGCAATTTTATGAAAAGAGTCATCATTTTACCTGACAAAAATCACAATTTTATAAGAAACCTTAAAAATGTTGGCATTATAATAATCACAATTTTACTTAGCAAAATGATGTCATCATTTTACTCATAAAATGTCACTATTTTACAGGAACAATAAAACAAAATTGGCAATATTGTGATAAGTCAGAGTTTTATATGACAAATGTCGCCATTTTGCATTTAAAAGTAATCATTTTACATAAACGAGAAAATATCGTTTTTTCAAAGAAACAATGACATTGTTCTCAATTTTATAAGGAAAAGTCGACACATTGTGAGAAAAAGACTGCTTTTAGGTAAATTTTTTTTGTGGTTGAATTTTTTTATTGTAAGTGGTTTTTAATCTTCATGATTTACTTCACGTTGATAAATTAGATAGATAGATGGATAGATTAATTGATTAACGTGGACCCCGACTTAAACAAGTTGAAAAACTTATTCGGGTGTTACCATTTAGTGGTTAATTGTACGGAATATGTACTGTACTGTGCAATCTACTAATAAAAGTTTCAATCAATCAATCAATCAAGATAGATAGATAGAAAGATAGATTACAGTATGTCTCTATTTTTTTAAAATGTGTTTAATTAATTTTGGCCAAAGGGGGCGCACTTTAAATTTTTACACACACTTGTTATTTCATATGTTGACCAGAGGGGGGGGCACTTTTAAAACCGACACACAGTCAATTTGAAAAATCTCTCCTTTTTGGGACCACCCTCATTTTGATAGATTTCACCACTAGGGGTGCAAATGAGACATTCCCTATTAGATGCAATGGTTTTCTGTATTGGGACCATGATTTATGTCCTAACTTGTTCACACCTCCTCATATGGAAAGTACTTTTCCTTGTGATGTCTCAAGAAGGGTAGAAATACAAGAACACACACACACACACACACACACACACACACACACACACACACACACACACACACACACACACACACACACACACACACACACACACACACACACACTGAGGATGCTCTTGTGCGCAGCCTGAGTTAGTCAGAACCAGAACAAAAGAGCTCCCTCATTCACTTTTACTCACAATTCAAATTGTTCTGTAATGAACTCCACTCAGTCACACCTGCTGGGACAAAACCAGAACCAGAACCTGACCGAAACACAACAAAACAAAGTTACCTGTGAGTGTGTGAGATGCTGGCGGAAGTTCATGTTGTTCTTTTGCTTCATCTGTTGTTGTTGCTGCTGTTGTTGTCGAAGCAGGGTCAGAAGGGCGGCCTTGTTCTGGTTCTGGTTGATGGGGGCCCTGGACAGACCGGGTCCTGCCTCAAAGTGGGATAGGGGTTTGGTGTTGTTGTAATTCAGCATGGCCGCTTGGGCCTGGGCTCCTGGCGCTGGCGGGTGGTTGTGAGGCGGCCCCTGAGTCGGGTGGCCTAACATGTTTGGGTGGCCCCCGCCCACTGGCATGTAGCTGTTGGCCCCCGCCGCCTTGGGGGAACCCTTGGTGGGCTGGCCGGACATCAAGAGCTGCTTCTGGGCGTTGGGATTGAAATCCTGCGGGTATAAGGAGGGGCTTGTAGGCTTGTCCATGCTAAAAGCCGCCCCGAGTTGGCTCTGGGAGGGTTTGGCCATTTGTGTCCAGGCTGAGGGGTGGGCATGAGGGCCCTGGGAGTGGAACTTGGCCCCCGCTTGAGGCTGCTTGTGCTGCAGCTGGCTGTGCAGGTGCTGGGCTCTCTGCTGCTGGGCCGCCAACTGCTGGAGCTGCTGGGCAGGCGACAGGTCTTTGGGGACCGGGGGGCCTGGAGGAAGTAGGTGGCCAGGGGGAGGCTGGTGCTGCCGAGGGGCCGGGGCTTGTTGGGGCGGGGGCACGGCCGGGGAAGAGGCTGACGAAGTGGCGACAGGAGAGTTGGTGGGGTGAGGCGGAGGAGGTCCAGAAGATGTGGACCTGACGTGGGGGGAACCAGTGCGAGAGTCCTGATCGAAAGCGGACGAGACGGGCGAGAACTCTGCTTTGACGCTGGCCAAGTCCAGAGAAAGGAGACTCTGGGAGGACTGAGCGCCTCCTCCACCAGTGCTCCCTGGATTTGGCGTCATCTCCAGAGGGTCTTTGCGGTCTTCAAAGCCATCGTTAAGAATGTCCTGGATGTCCTCATAGGCCACAGTGCGGTTCAGCTCCTCCATCAGCTCCGTCCACTCCTGCTCGTTGAGGTCGGGGAGCAGGCTGTTGTTGTTGCCCCCTCCGGAGGGAGGCATGATGGGAAGGATGTCGTCCGGCTCCTGCTTCATTTCCTTGCGCTGAAACTCCGAGCCCGCCTCCTTGTTGCCGTCCGTCGACTCGCCCACCGACCCGCGAGCGCCGTTGGTGTTGAGCGAGTCGCTGATCCCCAGTTTGGAGTCCATCGGGGAACCGTTGGCGGTGGCGTCCATACACGCCTTCTTGCTGGGGGGGAAGCCATCGGAAAAACCGTTGACCTGTTCTCTTCCGAGCGGAGACGCGGCGCTCTCCAACTTCCTCTTCACCGTCTCCTGTAACTGGACAACACACACAGTCCAAAACGTCAAGAGCTGTCAAGAGTTCCCCAACATTGCATGAAAAAGTGTGACACAGCAGGGGGCGCTGCAGCTGGTGTGGTCTTATTTGAAGCTGGAGATCAACCCATTATGGCACTTTGACATATTTCAGTATCAGTATCGAACTACATCAGCAGATACAATATATACACACATGATACCAGTATTTAAAAAAAAAAAATGAATTAGTCAGGTAGGAAAGTAATAACCACTGCTCAAGCACCAGCCTGTTTGCCCTGCTCATTGTATTTTCCGGACCATTGGGCGCACCGCCGATGAATTGTCTATTTTAAATCTTTTTTCATCTATAAGGCGCAACGGATTTTAGGGCGCATTAAAGGAGTCATATTATAATAATTTTTTTTCCAAATGTAAAAGACTTTCTTGTGGTCTACATAAAATGTAATGATGGTTCTTTGGTCAAAATGTTGCATAGATGATGTTTTACAGATCATTTTTGAGCCGCTTTCTGACAGTCGCTTCGGGATGCGCCACTTTGTGGGCGGTCTTACAGTATTTACGTGGCTCAGTGTCTTTTCCCCGTCATCTTTGTTGTAGCGGTGTAGCGTGCAAGGACGGGAGTGGAAGAAGTGTCAAAAGATGGAGCTAACGGTTTTAATGACGTTCAGACTTTACTTCGATCAATAATTCGGAAACGTGTCCCGTGAAAAAACAACCGACCGGAACTCTCTAATAACTAAAAGTCCCTTTGGTAAATAATGTAAACTCACTTACTGAGAGATATAAGTAAGAACTTTACACTACTTTATATTAGAAATGGCAACAGCAGAGGATGAATGTCCCATAACAAGAAGATAGAGAAAAAGAAGAATCTTATCGACACGGACAAAGACTGACACGTGCAATTTTTCAGGATTTATGCAGATCAGCAGGTACCAAAAGGTAAGAAAAGTTGCTTTTGCATAATATTGTGAAACAAAACGCAAATTTAATGTTAATATATGCTTACTTTCTCTTTTAAAATGTTCTATCTTCACTTCTGTTAAAATGTAATAATCACTTATTCTTCTTTAGTTTGAGACGTTACATTAGTTTTGGATGATACCACAAATTTAGACATCTATTCGATACCAAGTAGTTACAGGATCATACGTTGGTCATAATTTAAGTTCTCATGTGTCCAGGGACGTATTTCCTGAGTTTATGATTAAAATATGAATAAAACATTTATTTTTTTTAAGATTTTGACGATAAAAAATATTAATGTAATCATAGTAGTATCGACGAGATACACTCTTGTGGTTGATATCATTACAGTGGATGTCAGGTGTAGATCCACTCATAACATTTGTTTACATTGTGATGCCGGTGATCTACTGTATATACTCCTATGGTGTGTAATGAAGCATGTTTAGTTATTCCTCGCCCTGCTGGGATGATACTTGTAAGAAACTTAACTTTATTTGTCGCCATGGAGGCAAGGATTAGGGATTTACAAGAAGCTAAATTAAATATATATATATATATATATACATACATACATATATATATATATAGAGATGCGTGGATAGGCAATTATATCATCCGCAACCGCATCACCAAAGTAGTCATCCACCTGCCGTACACCCGAACCAACATTTCCGCAACCACATCACCAAAGTCGTCATCCACCCGCACTAACATTTTATCAGAACCGTAACCGCCCACCACCCGCCCGTTGAAATACATCAGAGGTCGGCCACCTTTACCACTCAAAGAGCAATTTAAACCCGTTTCACAGAGTAAAGAAGACAATGAGAGCCGCTAACGTTCTAGCGAATATCCAATGGTGTTCATCCTGATGACAAGAATAAGGACGTACTGTGAAGCCATTGCCTTTGACACCTTCAACAACATGTACAAACCGTTTGTAGTCCGGCAACATGCTGTATGCAGCTTCCGCAATCACACGTACAAGGTTGAAAAGCATACTGGGTGTTACAGAGTACACTGATTGTTGTGATATAAACAATTTTAACACACTTACTAATATGCGCCACGTAGTGAAGCCACACCAAACAAGAATGACAAACACATTTCGGGAGAACATCCTCACAGTAACACGACATAATCGCAACACAACAAATACCCAGAATCCATAGCATCCGTGAATATTCCTGAATATATTTTACACCCCCGCCCCCCAAAACCCCGCCCACCTTACCGACGCACGGGGGGGGGGGGGGGGGGGGGGGGGTATAAAATAGTCAGGAATTGTCATAGATGCAAAGGATTCTGGGTATTTGTTGTGTAGCGTTTATGTTGTGTTACTGGGAGGATGTTCTCTCGAAATGTGTTTGTCATTCTTGTTTGGTGTGGCTTCACAGCGTGGCACATATTACTAAGAGTGTTAAAATTGTTTATATCACAACCATTAGTGTACTCTGTGTCACCCAGTATGCCTTGCAGTCGTGTGCGTGTGTCAGTGGAAGCTACACACAACATATTGCTGGACTTGCAAGTAAATTGTACATGTTGTAGAGGGCCTCCTAATACTTATTAACTGGGTGACTGCCGGCAGTCATTGTAGAGAATATTTGCGTCTCCTATTGTCTTCTTCGCTTTGTGACACGGGTCCTAAATAGCTATTTGAATGGTAAAGGATACCGAACCCTGAACCATGTATATCAAATATTTCCGAATGGTTCAACCGCCACCTGCCCGAATCTAATTAAAATCTATTTTTTCGTCATGTCACCCGCCCGACCCGCGGTTTATCCGCGGATGAGACTGCAAACCGCGCATCTCTATATATATATATATATATATATATATATATATATATATATATATATATATATATATATATAGTACAGGCCAAAAGTTTGAACACACCTTCTCATTTCAATGTGTTTTCTTTATTTTCATGACTATTGTAGATTGTCACTAAAGGCATCAAAACCAGTGACACCTGTGAAGTGAAAACCATTACAGGTGACTTTCTCTGTAAGCTCATCGAGAGAATGCCAAGAGTGTGCAAAGTAGTAATCAGGATATGTCGTGGCTATTTTGAAGAAACTACAACCGCCCGAATGCAGCTGAGATAGGCTTCAGCGCCCCCCGCGACAAGCGGTAGGAAATGGATGGATGGATGGATAGAATGTAAAATATGTTTTCAGTTATTTCACCTTTTTTTGTTAAGTACCTAACTCCACATGTGTTCCTTTATAGTTTTGATGTGACAATCTACAAATGTAAATAGTCATGAAAAGAAAGAACACGCATTGAATGAGAAGGTGTGTCCAAATCTTTGGCCTGTACTGTAAATGTACTGCCGATTGCGGATGGACATTAGCCACTAGCTAGCTAGCCTTGTCTTAAAGCACCTCTTCCTGAGGGTTGTTTCATTGTTATAACTTCACCTTTATTGTTTGTTTTTAAGCCAAAATGCATCCATTCTCCTTTTTCTGTCTACACACAGTCTGCTTGTAAGTACTCAGTGTGTGCGTGCTGCCGAACTTGCTCCTCTGCTCGTAAAACCAGCAATGACACGACGTGCTGTCATGCAGGTAAAAAAAAAAAAAAAAAAAAGAAAAAATGGGGAACCGGTTCTTTTCAAATGGAGTATAGTACTGTTTTTGATCCATTAGTATTGCGAGACTATACTAGTACCGGTATACCATATAACCCTAGTCTCTATTGGTCCCATGTTTCATTTACAAAAAAAAAAAAAAAAAGGTTTCTCCAGCTTTTTACTGACGTATCCTATAGTCATGTTTAAATAACTTTTACTGTGAAAAATATCGGCTCCAAATATCCGTTATCGGCCTCATTGACTACGAATAATCCGTATCGGCCGTGAAAAAGGCGGCCGATCTCTTATAGAAACAGCTGCAGGCAGCTTTTACACAAGACAAAGAGCCTCCTCAGAGTGGGGACTATCTGATGGAAAGATTCAGAAGGCGCAGCAGAGCATCAGCTGATCATCACACTGCTACAGTCTCTCACTGTCCCCTCATCTCGGCTGTCCACCATGGGGCCACAGCCATAGCCGCTCGGCCCCTCGTCTCCGCAATGTGGTCTCTTCAAATCAAGCAATAACAACACTTACTTTGCTCTTTCACTTTAACATTAGAAATCCATTGTGTTTTTAAGAGACAGTCTGCAAGTCCTTCATTTATAAGTTCATCTCATTTTTTTAAGATTTTATTTTTTCCGGTGTCCTTCAGAGCCTAGAAGGGCGCTTTATAAATAAAATGAAGCATCATATTTATTACAATATGGCTTTATATTACCATATAAATGCTTTATATCGGTCGATATCGACTATTGATATTTTTATGACCTATCAAAAATAAGGACCAGAAGAAAAATATATTAAATGTAAACGTTTTTTTTATCTCAAATGTAGCCTTCCTCGGATTATAATCCCCTCAACTATCAAGACGGTAAGGAAATGTCAACACAAGCATGGAAATTAATATGCAAACATAAGAAATAGTGTAACAAAATAGTCAAAGTGGGAAAATGTAAACATAAAAAAACATAAGAATTATTTTCTGCAGGTTTAGTGCCAGGAAGTTACGGCTGTGCTGAGCGCGGCTAAGGCAGGGCTGTAAAGTGCGAGCGATTTAATTGCATTTGAGAGTAAAAATGGGTTGTGTAAAATAAATCCATCCAAATTTGATCATACAAGAGTAAAACGTTTGCCCATCCGTATAGCATGTTCAAAATAAACTTAAACCATAACCAAAAGGACAAGTGATTGAGCGCGATGAAAGCTGTGTGTGTCGCATTCTCCTGCGCCATGCACAAAGAGGTGCAGGACTTGAACCCCGAGCTCACACACAGAAGAAACAAGGTCTTAATGGAGGAACTGGTCAATAAAAAAATGTGTGTCACCACCTTGAAACTTGACAAACAGCACTGCGCACCAGTTACTACAAGGGTCGGAAGGAATATTTAAGTATTATCTCTAATACGAGACGAACCGGCCAATAAAACCCCACATATGTTTGACACTTGTTAATTGCTACCATGCTAATGTTAGCATGCCAACATTAAAGTGCTAACTTTTTTAGCTAATTGTACCCTTTTTTTGCTCTCCAATTCCCCAGCCATACACCTTGGAGTCTTATAACTTGGTATTTGACACAAGCTAACTATTATCATGCTCACGTTAACTTTCTTGCATGCTAACAATAGCATGCTAACTTTTTGAGCTAGATATGCAACCATTCAGCCCAGAGTCATATAACTTGGTATATGACTATAGAGGTAACTGTTAGCATGCGAACGATAGTATGCTAGCAAGCCAACTTAAGCCTGCAAACTTTTTCATCTAATTTCCCACTTTTTTTTTCTATTTCCACAGCCATACACCTTTGAGTCATATAACTTGGTATATGAAACATGCTGACTGTAATCATGCCATCGTTAGCACACATGCTAAGTGTTCGCATTTTTGTGTAAACATGCTACTAGGGCTGGGAAATATTTCGATTTATCCCCGATATATCGCGGGTTTGTCTCTGTACGATATAGAAAATGACTATATCGTGATATTCGAGTATACGTTCTCACGCAGTTGCTTTTAGCTGCTTGCATTACACGACAGGCTCCTCTTCACTCTTTTCTGTCTCTCCTCAAGGACTGCAAGCGCACCTTCTTACATATGTCACATACATATACGCCCTCGAGGAGCAGAGAGGTAGCAGCACGGGTAATGTTAGCTGTGATGCTAGCGGAGCTGTGCGAGTGGTAATAAAGAGAGAAAGAAGGAGCAAATGTGGTAACAAATAAAGGAAGAATTAACTCCCAAGAAAAAAAGCAGGGGGTCCATCGTCGGGCGGTGGTTTGGCTTCAAGTGGGAATATGTCGAACAGACAACCGTAATTTGTCAAGTGTGGGGCAAAAGTGTTGCTACAAAAAGTAGCATTACTACTAATATGTAGCATCATTTGAAAAGTCACCTGCTAGAGAATGAAGAGTGCTTACTCCGCATACCAACATCTCTATTCGGTGCCACACCATCAAAATGCAGAGGCAAACATTTCCAGATCAACAACAAAAGGAGTTAATGTCCGCGGTAACCTATCACATAGCGAAGGACGAACAATATTTGATTTCCTATTATGCAGCTCATTTTTATTTGACACTTATTAAAATATTTTGTATGACATCATGCACAAAAGTGCACTTTATTTGTTTTTAACTATTGTAGTGACATCATGCACAAAAGTGCACTAAATAAATGATAAATGGGTTGTACTTGTAAAGCGTTTTTCTACCTTCAAGGTACTCATAGCGCTTTGACACTACTTCCACATTTACCCATTCACACACTGATGGAGGGAGCTGCCATGCAAGGCGCTAACCAGCACCCATCAGGAGCAAGGGTGAAGTGTCTTGCTCAGGACACGACGGACGTAACGAGGTTGGTACTAGGTGGGGATTGAACCAGGGACCCTCGGGTTGCGCACGGCCACTGTGCCACGCTGTCCCTTATACTAATAGCTTGTTTTGAAATGTCTCTGACA